>NW_027120379.1:0-41970 GCF_038355195.1 Osmerus mordax
AGAGAGAGAGAGAGAGAGAGAGAGAGAGAGACTATGGACGGAATAATGACCGTATTCAAGATGCGCCGCTTTGTCGAAACACATGTTAAGCAGATTCCTTCTTTATTAGCTGTCATCATTCCCTGGGATCTATGTCCAAATAAACGGCTCGTAATAACCACACAGGGAACAAATGGAGATGGGCGGATGGGGGGGGGGTTAGTGTGTGTGAATCTGTGTGTGTGGTACGCACATTCGCCTGTCGGGTCGAGGGAGGGCTGGGTGTCTGTATCTGGGGGGGGTGGAGGGAAAGGGGGTGGGAGTGGGTCCCTGTATGAAAAATAATGTTCAGGCACGGACGTGGATATGGCGGGGGCCTCGTCGCTGTGCGCTCTCCAGTGTCACCCCCTCATTCGTCACTGTCCACAGGCCTGCCTCTCATTAAGTGCCCCGCGCCGTCGACAACTTAATTTCCTTAAGAGGACCAGACACCTGATTCAATTGTGCGCCCATTACAGAGGGGCCGGAGGACTCGTCGTGCCCAGCCACCCCCCACTCCCCCCCACGCCGAGACAGAGAGATGAGGGATCACGTGGGACGCCGTGAACCGAAATACACCGCCGCCAGATGAAATGCTGTGGATATAATCTCCCTCCACACATGATTCATGTTCACTTTCCAGCCCCCCCCCCCCCCACCCCCCCCGTCGCCGTCGCCGTACGGAAGCAGCTGTAGACCACGGAGACCGTCTGTCTTCCCCGTCGGTCACCTCAGGCCCCCTCTCACATCCGGTTTCTCCTCCTTCATCCGCCATTTTCTAGATAGTGTAGCGCTACTGTTCCACGCCGTCGGTGTAATCCTCAGGTCTAATGCCATCAGAGTAGATATGGTGCTTTTATATGTTGACTTTTAGCATAATGCTGGTTTACAGACACAAGTTACTGCTAAGTAATTTTTGTGTCAAGTCGGCTGGAGGCGAGGGTACTAAAACTGCTCCAATTATCCCAAACATTCGTCAACTGTTTCAACCAGGCGGGATCTCAGACCACTACCTTGAAGATCACAGGGTGAGATCCCATGTCATATTGACACAACTAAATGTTTAAACCCAACCTCGGGTGCAGACGTGAGTTCTACTGTCCATTTGACTGTTGGTCTCCATAGTCCTGGACTAGCCTACACCTGTCAATCAAACCGTTGCCGTTGGATGCCTGTGAGGGGGTAATTTTCCTCTGGTATCGGCCTTGTAACTGATTGTGGCTGTAATTGTTCTGTCATGGCTTTTATCTGCATGGTGCTGGCGTGTTTGATACCAGATGCTCACACACAACCACACAAAAGGCCCATGTATTCATTTATTTATGCTACCTTTTTTTACAAGCATCCTGTCAATTACCAAAAAGTTAGCCTTTGTTGAGTTGTGTTTTGATCTCCATGTAGTCGAAATGAATCAAAATAAGGCTTGCATGCGGTAGGGCTTTTTGTGCGTTTGTTTACATTGTCCTTTCACTGTGTATGCCCTAGTGCATGTGTGTGTAATTGTGTGCATGTATCTTGTGTAATTCATGCCTTTAAGTATTAGGCCAGCAATATTCCTAGTTACCTTCAATGAACTTTTCTCTCTGCTCTTGTTACTCAGTGGTCAAGTAATAAGATTCTCTCTCTCTCTCTCTCTCTCTCTCTCTCTCTCTCTCTCTCTCTCTCTCTCTCTCTCTTCTCTCTCTCTCTCTCTCTCTCTCTCTCTCTCTCTCTCTCTCTCTCTCTCTCTCTCTCTCTCTCTCTCTCTCTCTCTCTCTCTCTCTCTCTGCCTCCCTCTCTCTGTCACTTTCACTCCCTTGCTGTCTCTCTGTGTTATGTTCTGTATTGTCTGTCCTCCTCTCACTATGTAGCGGTGGACCAGGGCCACTCCAGCCCAGGCGCCTGCTTGTGTTGGACCTCCCTCCGTACCCCCCCCTCTCTCCGTACCCCCCCCCTCCCTCCGTACCCCCCCTGCCTCCGTACCCCCCCCTCTGCCTCCGTACCCCCCCCTCCCTCTGTACCCCCCCCTCCCTCCGTACCCCCCCTCCCTCCGTACCCCCCCTCCCTCCCTCCCTCCCCCATCCCCGTTCTCTCTCTCTCCAGGAGGATCAAACAGAGGGAGGACACACACAGGCTGTTTGAAGAGCCCACCGCCAGCTCCCCTATGGGTGGGGAAACTGGCAGATGCTCAAACCACACAGCTCTATCAAGAGGGGAGGAGTGGCCTCTCTCATCTGCTTTGGTACCCCCCCAGTCAACCATCTAGACACTCACCCACCAGTCAGCCATCTAGACACTCACCCACCAGTCAGCCATCTAGACACTCACCCACCAGTCAACCATCTAGACACTCACCCACCAGTCAGCCATCTAGACACTCACCCACCAGTCAACCATCTAGACACTCACCCACCAGTCAACCATCTAGACGCTCACCCACCAGTCAGCCATCTAGACGCTCACCCACCAGTCAGCCATCTAGACGCTCACCCACCAGTCAGCCAGCCAGACACTCACCCACCAGTCAGTCAGCCAGCCCCCCACCCACCAGTCAGCCATCTAGACACTCACACACCAGTCAGTCAGCCAGACATTCACCCACCAGTTAGCCAGCCAGACACTCACCCACCAGTCAGCCAGCCAGACACTCACCCACCAGTCAGCCAGCCAGCCAGACACTCACACACCAGTCAGCCAGCCAGCCAGACACTCACCACCCACCAGTCAGCCATTTAGACACTCACCCACCAGTCAGCCAGCCAGACACTCACCCACCCACCAGTCAGCCATCTAGACACTCACCCACCAGTCAGCCAGCCAGACACTCACCCACCAGTTCGCCAGCCAGCCAGTGAAACAATCACCCTTCAGTCAACCAGACACTCGCCCAGCAGTCAGTCAACTTGCCCCACTACCCAGACGCTTACCCACCAGTCAGTACTTTTCTAGGAAATCTTTTTTATTACTTACTATTTTAAACAGCCTGTTAGCATTGTTACGTGTTTCTGTGTCGTTGTCACACAAAATCTCACCAGACAGGTTCCCTATGTTGACTCAATGTGTCAATGTTCTCAGTCTTGTCAAACCAAGAACCAAATCGAGTAGCAAAGCTTTTCGATTTGTACCCACCAAGTGAATAGCATTTTTTTTTTTTTGACCATGGGGGATGGACAGCCCCAGAGGAACGCAGTAAGACAGTGTGGCGAGGCTGCCTGTCTCTCTGTGACAGTCCTACAGGATCACAACTGTAGCAGTCCTACAAATAGTGTTACCATACAGCCGGTGCAGTGTTTGGAGCTATTAGGATAGCAGCACAGATTTGTACTAGATACCAAGTCTTTAGGTTTCCAAACAGCGCACGGCTCGGTGTGGTCATGACAGAAAGAAATATTCGATGAATTATGAAATAACCGCTGTATGACAGGCGTGTATTACCCACAGGTAGATAGTAAGGCAGATGTGTGCTGTATGTTGAGCTCCAGTCTGTTGTGTAAGCTCCCATCAGCCATCACAGGCCCAGCCGCTGTGCTTCCTGGCATGCTGATTGGCTGGCCTTTGGCGTCCCGGGGGGTAGCTCTGGTACTTTGACCCATGCTGTCACGCTGTGTTGTGCACTTCTCCCTCTTCCTCACTCCCTCACTCCCTTGCTCCTCCGCCTCCTCTCTCTCTCTCTCTCTCTCTCTCTCTCTCTCTCTCTCTCTCTCTCTCTCTCTCTCTCTGTTGCTCTGTCTCGTTCTTTATCTCTGTCTGTTTCTCTCGTTCCTTATCCCTCTTGCTCGCAATCTCTCTCCTGTAGCTCTCTCTCTCTCCTCTCTTTTCCCTCTCTCCCTGCTCTGTCTCATTTTTTCCACTGTCTCTTTCTCTCTCTCTTTCCTCTCTCCCCCCCTCTCCTTCCCTTCCTCTCTCCCCATGTTGACAGCAATCACAGCCCAAGTAGGTCTCCCTGACAGTGCCCATCTCCCACATACCGTTTCACTCATTCGCTCTGTCGTCCTCACTCCTTGACAGTCTGTTATCCTCTCTACATTTCTCTGTCTTTCCCATCTCTCTCTTTCTCTTTCTATCGACCTCGCTCAACCTTTCCTTCCTACACACACACACACACACACACACACACACACACACACGCTTTCCCCTCCTCGTCTTCCCTCTCTTTCTCTTTCACTCCGGCAGTCCGTCCATCACGGCCCGACTCCTCTCTGCTGCATCAGGGCGTGGGTGAAAGGTACCCAGTCACTGTAGGAAGGGGGGAAGGAGAGGAAGAGAAGATCCACCGTCGAGCTTTGTTTTTGCTGCACCACACAGAGAGCTGTAGCTGTCGCTGGCTATCAGCATCTACCTCCACCTCTTCCCTTCAAGCCCTTCAGGAGCTCCCAGAAGCTCCTCTCCTCAGGCTGCCTGGCCTGAGAGAAGTTTGGAGTTGCAGCTTGTTGTTTTCTTTGTGGTGTGTGTTTTCACTGTTTCTCTTCTTTTTGGGGGGGTACATTTTGTCAATGTTAGACAATGCTGTACAAGATGTTGTAGGGGTTTTGTTGCACCGAAGAAGCCAGTGTGAGCCTGAGTGTATGAATGCTATTTGGTTAATTAAAGTGTTTGAAGCGTATACAAATATTGTACAATATAAGCTTGCACCCCTCTCTTTTTCGGTCTTATCTGGTTTTTAATTCAGAAGCAAAATTCCAAAGCAGAATGTTGTTTTTATTCTGGCTAATTTGATGCAATTCCCACAAGCAACCCTAATGTGTCTCAAGATGTAGCAAATTTATGTGGTCATATTTCATTACAGCGATGTTTACCACGCAACACATCTCTTAAGAGCCTCTTATTGAGTTCCCTACTCACTAGTCTTGTGTGTGCGCGCTTGATTGCTTGTCTCTGATACATGTATGAACCATATGTACAGTACCAGTCAAAAGTTTGGACACATTTTCCCATGTGTCCAAACCTTTGACTGGTACTGTATGTCATGTTTGTACAGAGTGTGTGTTTGTGTGTGTGTCTATGATGGCTCTTTATAACATATAGCAAAATGCCTATCTTCGGTTATCCCTTGATATCGTGATCTAAAAGAGGCTGTGTGTGTCTGTGCTGAAGGAGGGATGCCCCAGAGAAAGTAGAACAAGTCTCTACTCATGTAATCCTTGTCATTAAATTGAGGCAATCTTTTTTTAAACTTTTTTTTTAATTATTAATGAATATTTCAGTAATTTCTGCAACGAGCTACTCATTTGAGTCTCTTTTTGCCCACTCCCTTTTCTCATAAGTGAATAATTCTCCTAATGATTTAATTAATAGCATTGTATCCACAGATGAAAAGCTTTTATTTAATAAGCTAAAGGGACTATATTGAGATTAGGCTCTGCACTGTCACTGATATGTCCTGTAGATCCCCCCTGTGCTCTCTCTCTCTCTCTCTCTTTGTTTCTCTGTCTCTCTCTTTCCCCTCTCCCTCTCTCTCTATGAGCCACACTAAGCCCTGAGACACCCATACTTAATTGAGAGTTAATAAATAAATTTGGTTAGAGTAATCCCTGGATCCTCTCCCTGAGAGCTCCCAATATGGCTTGGTGGGTGAGTGGGTAGATGTGTGTCTCAGTGTGTATGTACTGTAGATTGGTGGATAGGGGAATAGGTGTATGTGTTTGTGTGCGGATGTGTGTGTGTTGGCGTGTGCGTGTGTGTGTTGCTTTGGCTAAGCTCCCTATGTCACTACTACAGTGCCAAAGCAGAAGCTGCTGCCGTGTTTGCCAGGTACTGTTTTATTTACCTGAGACACCCCTGTGTTTTTGCTAGTGCCATATGTTGGATCCCAGTATGATTGGTCCCAGAAAGCATACCTCTTTTTATGTGTGTTTGTTTCTGTGTGTGTGTCAGTGTGTGTGTGTGTGAGAGAGCGAAACAGACAGAGACAGAAAAAGAGAATATTGAGAGATAGACTGTAACCTAGTATGTGGTAGAACTGTATTTTTAACAGTCCGGGTGTGTGAACTCACACTTGCCATGTGTGTATTTATGTATTTGAGTGTGTGTGTCTGTGTGTGTTTAGCTAAGCCAACGCAGGGGGCAGCCCCCAGTCCGGCTCCCATCATTTATTGATAAGGCCCCCTGGAAAATACGCGGGAAAAACCTAATGAAATGATCAACGTTGTTGAATTAATGATGAACGTGAATAAGAAAAGGCTGGGCTCTCTGGAGCCGGCGAGAAGCCATCATTATCCATGCAGTCTCATCACATCCTCTTTTGGAGCTGCAGACACTGGGTCTCTGCTCTCTCTCTGTCTCTCTATCTCTCTCTCTCTCCTCTCTTCTCTCCACGCATACCATCAGGACCTGCCATTGGACTTCATTCAGAAACTTTCAACTGAGGCCCCCTTCTCTCACCTGCCGCTCTTTTTCTTCTTCTTCTACCTCCCTCCTTCATTTTTTTTGACAAGACAGGAGGTCTTGGGCGGCTAATTTCTTTTTTTCCCCATTCTTTTCCTTTCATTTTTTTTCTTCATTTTTTTTCTTTCACCGGTTTCTTTGTACTTTGGAGGATAAGATGAAGAAGAGGAAGGATCGTAAAAGTGACCTGATTCTGGAAGCAGTCTTGGTCAGAGAGCACTCTACCTTCCCCACCCCCGCCCCCCCCCACCACCACCTCCCTCTCCACCCCGTTCTCTCCTTTCATTTAGTTTCTCTTCTTCTCTCTCTTCGCTCTCTTCCCTTCCTCTGGCTCTCTGTGGACATCCTGCCTCGATTCCGCGCATGCAAATGATCTTGGGGCAAGTATGGGGGTATCCCCCCCTCCCTCCTTCCATCCCTCCCCCCTGCATGCTTCCCCCTTCACTTCCTCCTCTCTCTCCGGGTGGCGCGGGGAGATGGGTGGTGGGGCGGCAGGGCGCCCCAGAGACACCACCCGGTCTCATTAGGTAAGCCGAGGCCAAGCGAGTCAGGGCTGTGTACTTCCCTCTCTGCATTCCATTATTCCAGCGGCTAATGGAGAACACAGATGCCGCTGATGACTCTGTGGACTACACCGCCGCTGCTTTCACACACCGCTGTGGCTGTCTGAGCTGTGGCTCCTGTGGGGTGGGGATTGTCTGGTGCTCTTAGCTATGTGGCTGCAGTGGCTTCCATATTCTGTTGTTATTCTTCTGGACATTGAAATTGCGTGTATGAGAGGGAATCGTTTTTTTTACTGCCGTCTCGGAAGGCGTTCTGTGTTGTTGTGGTGTAGGTTTTTGAGGTGACAAATTGGTACGTGTTTTTGGAGCTTTTGTTGAGGTTGTTGTGCCCTTCAGGTTACAGGAATTGACTTTCTGTTCCCGTGTCTCTGTGTGGGATTTCTGCTCTGTCTGTTTTCTGCTCTGCTAGCTAATGAGTCTGTATCTACAGGGCCTAGTCCTTCATATTTGTAATACATAGAAGATTTACTTGTAAGTTTGGTATATGGAGGTTTACAACTGTGGCGTATGAGTTTGCAAACGAATAATAAGTATAATGAATAATAAGGTATTGTTTTGGCGTGACACAGGTAGGCACAGACAGAGAATTGCAACACTCTCTAAACACGTGGAGGCGATAGACACAGCGCCGGTGCCTCTGCGTCCTTCACATGGTAATCTGATTTGCAAGGGATTCAATTATTTAATCACAATGCTTCAGACTATCATTAAAACAGATTGTCTCTGTCAACGCCTCCCACGGACGCCAGCCAGAGAGGTCACAGGTGTAATTTTTTGAAGTCTGTAACACTCCCCCATCCCCCTCGCCCGTCCTCCGTCTGCTGTGCTTTCCTCTCTCTCTTTTTCTATGAATTGACTGAATTGATCCACATACAAATTAGGTTTGTCCTCAAAGGGCCCCCGTCGATACATTGACTCCTTTTATGAGGGTCATCAAACAGCCATTACTGGCGTCAGGGGGGCCCCTTCCATGGGGAGGCTGCCCAGGGTGACTGATGAGCTGGGTGGGGAGAGGCTGTGTCTGGTGGGGGGGGGGGGGGGGGGGGGGATGTCCAGGCTGGGAGCCTGGTGGCCTGTTTGGTGAAAAGCCTAGTTATTGAGTGTTTTATTCATCTGTTACATCTGCTCCATTTTTTTTTCTTCCTCCAGCGGATTCATCAGCTGTGTCTTAGGCGTGTGGTCAGGTGTGCGTTCGTCAAAAGGACGCGATTGACCCGTCTGCTTTCTCCATGACGTATCGCTTGTCTGTCGTTTACTGCGGTGGTATTTCTGAAATTGAGGCTTAACATCGTGGTTTCTAATTTAGGACGTCGTATTGGAAGTGCGATTCTTTCTCTTCTTTTTTTTGAGGGGGAGGGGCGGGGTGGTGGTGTAGCAAATAACTTATCTTACTAATTATCTTGCATGTTGTCTGCTGTTGAACAAGTATTCACAAAGGAAAAGTTCGGCTCGCTCAGAAGATAGCATTACAAGGAATTTCTCTTTGTGCTTCACAGGTGTTCTACAAGGGCCTTTGAAACAGAGCGAAGGGGCGTCAGGATGTAAACAAACACTCATGGATGTCGCTTCAAGAGTGTCATGAGTTCAGCCTTTTCAATTACACAGTTTTAATATTCATGGCCGCATCCCCCTGCCTAATAAACATGCTCCATTTTAAGTCTAATTGTTCAAGAAAACTGTGTTTTATGTTGCTGCAATGGTAATAACTAATGATGGATGCATAAAATTAGCATACATTTCTCCAGACCAAGAGAATATCTGATCATTGTGCCATGGAGAATTGCTCTAAGTTCGGAAGCTAATTTCATTATCTCCTCCTCCTCATTTAAACCTCGCCGCTTTACAATAATTGCAAAACAGAATAAAAGATTAGCTTTTGACTGGATGACGGCGTGCTAATAAACTGTGATGGAATGTGAGGGCTGTGGAGTGGGTGCCAATTACGTGAAGCAAGCTTGGATAGGCAGGATATGATGGTGGTTTCCTCAACACCTTTATCTGCAGCACGGCGGTGTTTGGAAACCCTGTGGTTGAGAGTTGCGCCTTGTGGCTAGTTTTGCTTAAAGCCCAGGGATAAGTAATGGATGGTCTTGAAGACTTCTGGCCAGTAAGGAAGACAATATGAGACGGTTTGTCATTTTGTGAGTGTTAGTTTGCCATTTTGACATGTATTGTTTCAAAGCTTTAGCATGTTAGGTAAGACTGAGTGACATAACCTACTGTAAAACCAAGATGCCGTTTTTTGGAGGGGCTATGGTAAACTGCCTTGGTGCTCAGATTTACTGGTGCCCAGCTTTCTGAAACGTAGCTTTTGAAATCTAATCTGAGTGCAAGGACTGCAGGTTAAAGCATGTTTGCACAGTGGCCTTAAAAGAGAAGTTACAATGGAATACTTTCAATTGTTCGTGTACACCCAAATCTCTGTAACCAAATCTTGGGGAAACCGTCATAGCTCATGTAAACTGTCCAATCACAGTGCATCTTGATCAGGAAGTGGGAGGAGGAACATGACATGGGTCATCAGAGCCATCTGTATATCTCCCATTCATATACCTCCAGCCTTGACCTTCATCCTGTCACTGCTGTGGCTCCATTGTGTCTGAGTTAACCACATTGGCCACTCTGACCCCTTTTCTCTTGTGGCTCACCTGCTGTTCCACAGGCGACATCAAGTCACTCTCAATGGCCCAAACTAAATGTCATGTTTACACTTAAATAGGTTTAAATGCCAGTGTTATACACACATCCCTCTTCCTCCTCCTCCTCCTCCTCCTCCTCTCTGCCCCAGCGTGCAGCTGGAGTGAGATTCGCAGACGCAGGTTGGATTGAGCTACAGGAACCTGCGTGCCTGTCCCTTGTTGTTGCCACGCTGGCACACACACACACACGGGCCCCACACACACCGTGGCCTCATCAAAAACAACGTGCCGAGGCCTTTTGTTGTCAGGCTCTTCACACAGAAATTGCATATTCATGGGGGTGTATTTAAGCCGTTTCTGCTGGCATAAGCAAGCATTGTTGTGATGAGGCAAGCGGGCGTGTTTCTCAGGCGTTCTTTGCCACTTACCTCCCCCGTCTCTCCGTGGCGCCCGCGCCACCGTAGTTTTGTATATTTTTTGATGCCTTTCCCCTCCGTTTCCCTAGTCAGGTTTAATAGTGGCTGGGAGGCCTTTGGTTAGACACAGTGCCTTCTCGACGTACACAGGTGAGACCCACCGTGTAGTAATTCAATTGACATCTCTCTCCTTTTTTCTCTCAAAATTTTTCTTCTTTTTTTTTTACTCAGGTAGGCGTCAACGGGCAAATAGAATTGCTTTGAATTAGCGAGCTAGTTCTGTGCCGGCGGTGAGTTGTTGCCGTGTCTTGCAGGGAGGGGAGCCACCGACCCGTTTTCATTCAATCAACGAAACACTTCTCGACCTCACCACCAAACCCCCCCCCACCCTCCAACCCCCCTCTCACACACAGCCACCCAAACTCATACGAGAGATCTATATTTCATCAACTCTTCATCCTCCTGCAGCACTGGCAGTTTAACCACCCGCTCTCCTCAAATCAACCTGTCAAAACTCTCCTTCACAACTGTCCAAATGATTTGGGGTCCAAGCAAGGTTCTGCCTGAGTAGGTCTGACTGGAATTTGAAACTTTTTCCTATATGTCTTCCATGGAAAAAGTGTTCATGTTCGCTGTGGAAAAAAACAAGGGACTTTTTTCTTTTTACCCTCTTGGTATATGTAAAATAGGTGGCGACATAAGGCCGATACACAGCCACAGAGGAGTTTGTCCCAAACCTGTCAGTACTCTCCTGAGTTTCCTTTCTGGCTCAGGATTCTGGACTCAGCAGAGCCCTGCTGTTTGAGGTAAAGAATCTTGCTCCTGCTGTTGAGCCCCATTGATCCCCAGCAGCTCTCAACCCAGGCATCTCCAACTAATTGTCCCTTTGTAAGAGCTGCCAATACACACATCCCTGTTTGAAGAGTGATGTCACGGGCTTCTGGGAGCAGGACCCTAACCCCCCCTAGACACACACCCACACACACACACGTTCACACACACATTCACCTTCCCCCCAGCCCACCCTCCTCTGTCACTCTGACTGATGCTGGTCCAATAAGATCCACAACAGGTTTAACACAAGCCTCATTATGGAAGCGCTCCGCCTGCTATGGTAATTATGCAGCTAACGAACCATTGACCAATAATTTCTGATGTCTGCATAAAGCTTTGCAGGGTGTGGTACAATAAAACCAACATGTATGTAATCTCTTATGCAAACCACTCACATTTTCCATATGGTTGGGGAGTCAGCCCAGTGAGTGACCAATTGCAGTTGGAACTACGGGCCCTATTGTCAATATACAGCAAGACTGGTAGATGAATAGGATATAGGATTCAACACTCTGTTAGTCTAAGCTTTCACTGACAAACCAAAAATACATAGCATATATATTGTAAAAGATTAAGACTTAATTGATGAGAGAATGGATGATTCTGTAGGCATTTACATGTGCAAAGCAATTTGTTATTTAGCCCAGGAGCTGGCCACTCCATGAATTACTTTAATTAGAAATACCACCGCCAGCTCTTTCTATTGATCGCGGACGCACAGCAAACCAGGAGTAATGTTGGATGGTTACCCGAGGAAGCCATCACCCATTGATCAGGCGCAAACCCTTTCATAATAATTCTTTAACATAATTTCTGTTTCTTTTAAACGCAACTTACTTACTTAATTATTTTTGCTTCATATCAAACCCCGTAGGCACCCACATGTTTGGTTTATTTCATATTTTCCCGTTTTTCATGCCTTTGAAACTTTTTCTCATGTGCTGCCAATGGATCTCTCATCGCCTGTATGAAAAAGAGAGATGAGACAGGTTTCCTCACGGAAGGGACAGGGCATGAGGCGTGGATACATATTTTCCTATTGATGAATACAAGACACTGCAGGCACCTCTTTGATAGCCTCCCTCCTCCGTCTTCAGTAATGGCGTGACGGTGGGGACCCAGGGGCAAAACATCCCTACCCGACGCAGAGTGGAACGAACTTCCGACTTTCTCCTGTGTTTAATATTACAGGCGGTGTGGAGAGGGATGAGTGAGCGTGTTGTGGGACCAGAGTGTGTTTAAGTTCATGCCATCCAAGTCTTCTTCAGTCCAACTCCCCTTTTTGATAATTTGTTTTTGTTTTTTTCGACCGCGGTATCTTCAATCAACGCCTTGCTTTTTAATGCATGAAGTCATTACATAGTTATGGACAACTTGGCAACCCAGAGAGCTGATACAGCCCTGCGAAACTCATTAGGAAGTTGGCCCTCGTTTCGGGAAGGGATGGGGGGTGTCAACTTAATTTGTACACTGAATGTGAAATTTTCAAACACTCTTAGGCCGCACAGTTCTAGATTAACTTTGTCTACATCAGAGGCACAGGGGAAGATGTCATGGGCTATTAGCATTGCAGATTTTTTTTACAAAAAAAATAATTCACAAGGGGAAACTGTATCTGTGGTTTCCAGTGACTGCCGCCCATTCTCAGTTTGTTTATCCTGTTGAACAGGAAAGAAGCTCAAGCTCTTAATAATGCGAGCCCCCCCAGTCTTGGTTTGAAATAGCAAAGATTTGGGAACTTTAATTGCTTAATGTATAATGTATATGGTTTATGGATTATGACTTATTGCTTATTCAGGGGTTTCCTCTTTTCGGCAAGGGCAAATGTGCGGAAGGAAGGTGTGGGGGGGGAGCTTGTCTTGTTGATTTACTTTTTCTTTCTGTTTTTCAAGGACTGTCTTGACTGATATTTTTCTTGGCTTTTTGAAAAATATTTTAGGTGTTGGAATGATCCAACAGATCCAACAAAGGTTATGTCTGTGGTTGAAAGGGGGAGCGGGGGGAGATGGAGGCGTCTGTGAGCTATCGAACTCGTGTCCCGGTTTCCCTGCTTCTGTAGATAATGATCTCTTGAAACAGTTTTTTCCTTTTTCCTTTTCTTTTTTTCATCCAGTAACAGTGTGTGTTTGTGTGCGTGTGCATATATGCATGTGTGTGAGACAGAAAGAGAGATGGTGAGAGAGAAAGAGAGACAGAGAGATGAAAGATAGTTCCGGGGCTAGAGCGCAACTACACATCTGACTGATGCAGGTGTTAGAAATGTAGATGGCTGGCGGAGACTAAAGACAATACAAATTTGAAGTGAAAACGCTACTGGCACGCCTCCTCTGTTCTTAACTCGTGAAGCCCCGGGTCAATCAATTATTCATCCTATTGTGTGTGCGCGCGCTGGAGTGTTAGTTCTGTAGCTGGCGAGGAGGTGTCTGTTGCAGTTAAGGAGCAAGGCCCCCACCTCACTCAACAGGGCCCAGTCTCTGTCTGCTCTATCTCTGTCTCTCTCTGTATCTCTCTCTCTGTCTCTCTATCTCTCTCTCTCTCTGTCTGACTGTGTCTCAATAATAAAAAAAATCTGATTCTCTTGGTTTTTCCTTCTTCTTCTTCCTTTTTTTCTTTCTTTCTTTTTCTTTCTTCTTCTCTCCATCTATTTCTGTCAGACACTGTAACACTACTTTTAATTTCTCTACCCTGTTTCTCTCTCTATTTTTCTGTTTTTCTTTCTCTGACAGACGTAGAGAAAACCCCCTCTGCCTGAGCCTGTTTAATGATGGGATCAGGAGTGAGATTTGGTGGCTAAAGTGCAGCTACAGTTATTTGAAGGAAAAAAAACATAAAGAAAGAAAAAAACATAAAGAAGAGAGTGAAAGAAGAAGACAGGGTGGGCCAAACGATAGAAAGATAGAGAAAACGAGAGAAAGGGGGGAATGCTTTGTACACTGGGTTTTTTTCAAAGAAGCATAGACTCGAAGCCATTGGGAGACTCCTTTGACTTTAATCTTGGCTGCTCCCTTTGAAAATTATGGCCAAGGACCGAGGTTGCTTCATTAAAAGACATGTTCTTGTTTCTTGTGTAGTTTCAGCCAGATCCCCCAAAAAGATTTTTTTATCCACACACGGGGCTGGTTTCAGCCGCACTCACCCCCCTTGGTGCATCTGTAGTTTTCCTGAACACCTCACCACGCACTTCCCCACATGCTAAGGCCACCCGTTAAGGCTACAAGTTAAGGGCCACTGACCCCTGGTCATGCACATGCAAACCGACAGGGCAAGGCGTTTGAACAAATGGACCTTAATTACTTTTAACCTACCAAAAATAGGCTTCTGGCAAACTGGTTGCCGCAAATCGCCCTCAAGCTTGTTTTTCACGTGAACATTTTGTAGGGGGGTGAATCACTGGCAAACTACTTCCACCAAACTCTAATGAAAACAGGCAAAAAGCTGCAACAGATAAACACAATTGGCAAACTTGTGGAGACATCCTGGCAAACAGATTACAGATCAAATGGCTTAGGAGCCAACCTCTATGACGCAGGCCAGGCCACACACACACACACACACACACACACACACACACACACACACCCCCGAGCTTGGGAATCTGTTGCATGCCCCCTAACCCACCTGCCACCCCCTCTCCCCTATTCCCTCGCCCTGTTAGATATACATACACCCTGCACATACACAGTGTACACAAACGTTGACTCGTGAATGCTTTATGAAGCCTTGTATAAATAAAGCTACTGCAATTCCCTAAAGGCCTGCCAGCAGGATGCTACTGCAGGTTGTGATCCTCTGTAAACCGTGTGCTTTAAACGTATGCAGTATTGATGGGGAACCAGTGCTGTGCTGTCTGCTTAAAGACGATGTGTGTGTGCGTGTGTGTGTGTGTTTGTGAGCGTGTGCGAGTGTGTGCGCGTCGGTCTGTTTGAGTGTGCCTGTCTCTGTGTGTTTGTTGGTATGTGTGTGTGTGTGTGTATTAGAGAGAGGAAGGAAGGGAAAGTGAGATTTTACCTCACCAACGCTTGAACTTGTGAGCGCCAAATAAGGGGTGACGACAGCAAGGCCAGGTCTGCACACACGGCTCTCTTTTACCAGGCATGTTTGTCTGAGCTGTCGCCAGCACCGTACTGCATGTCAACGTTAGGAACAAACTGCGCTCCAGAAAGTTCCACGATGGCCCAATTGGGCTTGACAGCAAACATAGCATTGTACGCTCCCACGATTCAAATTCGAGTAGCACCAAATGACTCCCATAGTCGAAGCTTTCCTGAGCTTGACGCCTATTTTAATTCAAGTTCCACCGGCTTTCAAGCCCCCGTTTGAGATGGATGACATTGTGTTCTTTTATCTCGCTTGTTCAACCACCATAAGGTGACCTTACAATTTCTTCTTTGCGGTCGTCCTTGACATTGGCTTTTGTTCCTCTCTCGTCTCAGCGGCGCCTCCGCAGACAGTGCATACTGCCAGCCCCACTGTTTCATCAGAGCTGGATCTGAGCTGCGCTCGACCCTCTGACAGTTCTCCTTCACCCTCACATGAAAGCGCCTCATTAAAGACAGTGCTGATCTGCGCCAGGGTGCAGGCTAGCGTGTTTTCTACCAAACACACCCTGTACTGTTGGACTACTTCCCTTGGTGTCTGCTCCTCTTCTCATTATAGGAATTACTCAGCGGTGCTAGATAGGCTGTTAGAGCCCGTTACAAAGATGGAGGAGTGGAGTTTCGTTTTACAGTTGGTGGTGGTGGCTGTGTTGATGATGATGATGATGAAGATGCTGATAGGGATTATGATGGTGAGGATGACAGTACTGATGCTGATGGTGAGGATGATTTTGATGAACATCCATGATCATGGTGATGGTGATGAGAATGGACGATGGTGTTTAAAGTGATGATGATGAGGAGGATGGTGATGATGGAGGGGATGATTTGGATGATGAGAACGAAAACGGCATGACCGTGATCCTTTCCGTCTACACAGCGACGAACACCTCTTGCACTCCACACTCCCAGTCCACAGAATAGTGCACTAGTGTACTCGGCATCCACACAAAGTGGACTCTGAAAAGCTCAACGTTACTCATTGTATAGTGAAGAAAGTAAAAAAATAAAAAAGACAAAAACTGTCCGTCGGTATGTTTACATGAAACAAACAAAGAGACGGGAGGTGTCCCTTTGATCAATCAATCCGTAAACAAATCCCGGCGCGGGAGCTCCGCCATTGGGTAGACGCAGATCAAACCGCGTCAAATCGTCAGCCGGGCGAATAATAAGCCTCGGTTTCCCGTGATGGGCAGCATTCATGACGGCACCATCAATTACACCCTGCCTGCCTCTGTGTGTCTTCCCTCCCCATTGATCCTCACTTGAGTGAGGAGAGAGGGTTCTTTGGAGACAAACGCTAGTGTCTCCTACCTGGCTCCGAGCGAGGCTGCTCTCATTGTCGAGGGATCGACTGAGAGATTCAGTCCGTTTCAGATCTTTCTTATAATTTTTTGGGGGGTTCTTTGGCTTCACTTTGATCCGGAAACTCCAGAAACCCTAGCTCATTGGTGGAAATTGCACCTGACAGTCACTACAGTGGAAGGCTTTTCATGTGACGTGACGTTGCACTGCGAAGGTAGTTGACTTGGCGTTATTTGAGGAAGATTGGGCTTTGCAGATAGGGAAGGCTCGATGAAACACAATAGGTATAGCTGGGTTGTTTCACAGTGAATAAAGGACTGGGTGAAGGACTGGGTGGTCCTCGGTTCAACTGGATTGACAGCAATGGAGTCCCACCTTGTCATAAATGATATGGTCAAGGTATACACGAGCAGGGAACGCAAGAAGTTCAGAACAGTCTCTCTCTCTCTCTCTCTCTCTCTCTCTCTCTCTCTCTCTCTCTCTCTCTCTCGCTCTCTCGCTCTCTCTCTCGCTCTCTGTTCTCTTGTCTCCTCTTTCTTGTTAGCGCTCGCCCGCTCGCTGAGCAACACTTTTTAGCCTCAAACAAGTCCGTCCTCTTTGTTATGGACTCTATGGGGACCACCCGAACCCCACCCGCCCCACCACCCTTCCCCCCACCCCAAATCAACCCCCTGTTTTCACAGGCAGGCAGCGCCAAGGAGAGCATAAGCACGGAATCAATAGTGTCTTCTCTTCCAGCCTGATTTAAATGAGGGCTACCAGCTCTGAAGTTTCCCCTGTGCCATGTTCGTCTTGAAAGAATGCACAGACTCCAAAGCCCCAATCCCTTTACCATCGCAGGATGAATAATTAAACACAAATAATCATTGCGTATGCGGTTTGTGTGAGGAATTTGAGCAGAAAGACAAAAGTAGAGAGAGGATTTTGTTTTGGGGGGGGGGGGGGGGGTGGAGGTGGAAGGGGGGGGTGTTGTCTGTCTTATGGCGGTATGCAGGAAAATGAAATGAGATGTAACACAGGATTTCTGTCTGCTGTCCCTGCGGGGCGAACGCTCAAACCAATCCCCCTGCAGGTTCTCTACGTCTCATCCCCACGGCTCACAGGAGAAATACCATCAGCCCGTCTCTACAAAGACCCTAATTACACATGTCAAAGTGTCCTTTGACATGTCTTGATTTTTCACGCTTAACTGACAAGTTCGAACCCAAACAGTGGCCCAGAAGTTGTCCAAAACAGCCCATCCCGGAGCGTACCGTCTAGTCTGGAGTGGGCCGGGTTTGGAAGGCGAATGTGATGGGTCGAAAGCGGAGCACGTGCTGGATTGAATCGCATCACAGCGTCCCACTGGCCAGGCGTGCTCTCAGGCTCCCACTCCTGCTCTGTTACCCCAGTCCCCTCAGACTGTCAATAATTCATGGAGGAGGGTTTTCAGGGGATTCAGCATATACTCCTACCCTCACTGATGGGGAGGTTTTCTTTTATTTCCAAGACCCATGTAATGAAACAAGAACTATCATATAAGGCAATACTTAGTCTGTAGGCTAATTTCAGATAGGGGGGGTCATTGGGGAGGATGGCTACTGAGCCGATGGGGCTTCGTTTTTAATAAGGATCCCAGCGCTCCCCTCTCTCTCTCTCTCTCTCTCTCTCTCTCTCTCTCTCTCTCTCTCTCTCTCTCTCTCTCTCTCTCTCTCTCTCTCTCTCTCTCTCTCTCTCTCTCTCTCTGTCTATATTTCTATCACTCTTGCTTTATCTCTATTTCTCAAGAACTTTTTAGTCACAGGCCCTGTTTAGGTGAGTGCTTTTATAGTCAGGCGTGTGCAGTAGCCAACCCTGCAGGCATGCTGGACTGGTTCTAGTAATTACACCTTCTCTGTCTCATCAGATCCCTAATGGCCATCACTGATGTTGACTCCACAGACATGCTAGGGTGATCACACACATACACACACACAGACCATCCAGCAAGGGATCAGAGCCAATGGTATGCCTATGAAGCAGGGTATCTGTATTTAGGCTCTAGACTTAACCCTTTCCAGTCTTGACCCAACTCAAGGCTGGGTCTGTGTTTGAACACTAGCACAGTGGTAACAAAGTTTGGGAGAGAGTTATACTTTATTGCCATAGTGAGTAGCATGTGAATGGCTGAGGTAACAATGGTTTGGATCTACTTCTTCAGTATCAAACGTCTAGACATGTAACATCATGGCGAAGGGGGACTGCCAAACGACACTCGTTTTTCCTGCGCTGTCCTCAACAGCAAAACAAAAGAATGAAAATGCAAATATTCAAGCTTGCATACGTCCCCAAGATTGAAAGACACCATCAAATTACCGGAACCATGGCAGCAAGGATGTTGGTGGTGGGCGGGGAGGGGGAGGGGGGGGGGGAAGGGAGGGGGGGGGTATAACTAATAAAATGCTTTCATCACCCGCCGTAATAATCAGTTAAATTACAGTATGCAGAGAATGCTGTTACAAGACAGGCAGGATGAAGCAAATGCCCATGGACATTGTCATGTGGACATATTATCCACATATTAGCAGGAGCAGTAGAAACACTGCTGGTGCAGGATTCTTCTGTGCTTTATGTGTATAATTTCCCCCCTGATGATGATGCTGGTAGTGTGTGTGTGTGTGCGTGCGTGCGAGGGTGTGTGTGTGGTGATGTCGAGGGACGGGGGGGGGGACTGAGACAGGAGCACTGCCCCCAGTAATGAGGCCTTTTATGGGCTTTAATTTGTCCTGCTCCCCTGGGAGACTGATGGATGGTTCTCTTTATGCTCTCTCTCTTTCTCCTCTTACTCTCTTGCCGACTTACACTTTCTCTCTCGCTCTCTCTCTATCACTCTCTCACTCTTGCTCTCACCATCTTTCTCTCTCTCTCCCCCTCTCTCCCTCACCTCTCTCCCTTCCTGAATGTGTGATTCAGAGGCTTTATTTATACGGTCTTATTAGCCCACTAACAAGTGCCTCCTGGCCATTATGGCTGCTGGTGGAAGGGAGCTCCATAAAAGCCCCATCTAGCTGCTGTGTCTCACCCGGCAGGCCTGAGCGCTGCAGTGGCTTCGCTGTCCAGGAACGGATGTAGACACGGAGGAGGGGAAGTGACACGTGGCATTTCCATCGTTGTTGGTTCCGCACTGTGTGACTGAGTGTCTGTTGGCTTGTGTGTGTGTGTTTGTGTGTGCATTCGTACGCATGTGCGCTTTTGTAAATGAGTGTGTTTGTGTGTGTGTGTTTGGGAACACCTGTGTATTACCTACTGTAAAAGTCCTCAACTCGCCTCCGTTCCACCTTTTGATACTCCTTCTGTTTGTTTGTGCCGTGTGGTGGAGGGGGGGCAAGAGGGGGGGAGGGGGGGTGCAATCAGAGGGAACATTTCGCCCCTGGGCAGCTCATTGTGAATTCTGGCTGACTCCCACTTGGTTGCACTCTGGGGGGAAGTGAAATTTTAGAAACCAACTTTAAAGTTTATCACCGCTTGGCAGTTTTGGCAAGTGATAAAAATGACCAGTCGCTGCAGCTGATTGAGGCTGATGGGGGCTCGTAGCCACGGAAACAGCGGCGCCTCCACGTACGTTTACCTACGCAGCCGCGTTCAGTGGAGCGGGAACTGGCGAGCACGGAGCCCTCTGTCCTCTCACAGATCAGAGGCTGGTCATCGTCACACAACTTCAAAGATGGGGGTTAAGTGACATGTTGTTCAACTGGATCAAACATGGCCTGTTTATCCATGTTCCTGTGGGGGGATGGATGGGTAGACAGAAAGTTACAGTGTAGGTAGATAGACAGATACATACTGTAGATAGATTGACATACAGATAGACAGACAGACAGATAGACAGACAGACAGAAGACATCATTACATAACATTGTCACTTGTCTGTGTTTCTGGGGAGAGGGATGCATATCAGCACTGACAATTGTACAGAGATTGTGATAGTAATTGCAGATGAAAAGCAATTTATAGGTAACCGTAATAGACCATTCTTTTATTTATTTCTGCTCAATGATAACATTGGCCACACTTTCCCAGAATAATAACTTATTTCAGACTTTCTTTGTCTTTTGTTGCTGTAGGTAGAGAGAGAGAAAGAGAAACTTCCTGTTCTTCCATCCCTTTATCCCTCCAACCGTCCAACCGCCATCCATAAAGTAATCCACCCATATCCCTCCTCCACCAATGTATCCACCCTCCCTTCCCCCTTAGCTGGTGGAGGGGAGCAGAGAGAAGGGAGGGGGGTGCACACCGAGCCCCCTTTGGCTGTTCTTTTCAACTGTACAGTGTCCTGTGGCTGGGCTTGGATTCACCACAGACAGCCATCTGCCCACTGTGATCCTGCACTAAAGTGTCTTAATTAGGCCTCAGCGCCTTTTGTGTGAGGAAACACACTTCAAAACAAAAGCGCTTGTGTTGCCCGCCCTAACTGGCAGGACTTGGAAGGGTCCCATGTTTTTGCAATTTCACCGGGTGAACCCTTAAACCCTTAAGATTGCTCCATGATGCATGGTCGTAGTTATTTGGAAGGTAAATGTTGCTTTAAACCTTAGGCATCGTTCGCCTGGGTGACTGATGATTTAACAAGAATAAGTGTGTCACATGAGAACACCCCCAAAACACACGTGTGTGTGTGTGTGTGTGGGGGGGGGGGGTTGGGTCGAGGATGACACTGTCTGTCACCAATCCACCGTGGCATCACGTCTTTCTTAGATAACTAAGTATATCTCTCTTTCTCTCTCTCTCTCTCTTTCTCTCTCTCTTTCTCTCTCTCTCTCTCTCTCTCTCTCTCTCTCTCTCTCTCTCTCTCTCTCCCTCCCTCTCACAGCTCTCCACTGGCTGAATAACAGCTCGTCTTTCTTCGTTTCATCAGCCCCCCCCCCCCCCCCCCCCACCCTCTGCGTGTGTTGCTATGGTACTGGTGTTGATCATGTGTGTTGGATCCCATATCCCAGCAGAGTGTGTTTCTCCTCATGTGTTGCAGTGTTGTCACTCCAGAGGCTCAGGGGGATGACCTCTCCTTCATCTGCCTCTCTTGGAGAGCAGCAAAAAAAGTAGTTTCCCCCTCTTTCTTTCTATGGTTGTTCTCTATCAATTACAACTGTGACAGGCTCCAGATTTGAGGAGGAGGAACAACAATATGTTGTTACTTCCCTCCAGCTCGGCTCGTGGCCCGGGCCTCCCGTCCCTCTCCCTGTGGGCCTGGCGCCCCAACCCCCTCCGCCACCACCCACAGTCCCTGGAATAAATCGGACCCTGTGACACAAAACAAACGACCCTCCTCCCACCATGCATCATGGCCTGCTGCACCACCAACAATGACCAGTCGTGTGGCTAAAGACCGCATGTGTGCATGTCTCTGTGTGTTCGGCTCTGTGTGTGTGTGGCTCTGTGTGTGTGGCTGTGTGTGTGTGTGTGTGTGGCTGTGTGTGTGTGTGTGGCTGTGTGAATTGTTGTGACTCAGTGTGTATGTGTGTGTATGGCTGTGTGTGTGCCCAGCTTACCCACTTCTGAAAGAGACAGACAGAGACAGAAAGTGTTATCCTTCTCCATGGTGCATTATGAATAGCAGAGGAGCGTCAGATTAAGAGAGAGAAAGGGAGAGAGGTAGAGAGGGAGGGAGGTCAGGACCCAGTAGTAGCATGATTGCATATGAGCCGAAGCCTTAATAATATCCTGTTAGATCCAGTGGGCTTCTCAGGCCACCTCCGGTCAGCCTCCACTATTGTTTACATAGAGCGCTTATTATTACCCAGAGTCCCTGGTGTCCCCTGGGAGCTCACACGCACACCCCCCCGCACGTGCATGCACACAAACTGTCTTTGTCTGTCTCTCACTTTCTGTATCTCTATCACTCATCACCACACATATTTACTCACACACACGTGCACACACACATACACACACACACACTCATTCCCACTCCACTAAGTCTACCATGGCAAAATTGTGTTAATTTACCCAGCCAGTAGTATTAACCGTATTATATCAAATAACTGCCACAGACAATTGACCAGCCAGGCCTGTGACTTCATTTTAATTGATTTCCTCACATGCTCCCAGCCGCCTCTGATTTGGTTTTCCCTGTGACACAATGTTTATTAAAGGCATTGCATAAAGAAATAAATAGATATTGTTTTGGCAGATTCATATGAGCTTAGAGGGAGAACTGAGAGATTACTATAAGCCCTGTGCTTTATTGTAAGCCAGCGAGTCAATGTTTGGATCACTCTCTATTACGCTCAATTTAAGGTTGACCCGGTTTAAGAGTAGTTTTAATCCCAGGCCAAAGGGTAAAATCTCTTGTGTGTGTGTGTGTGTGTCTGCGTCTCAGTTTGTCTGAGCTTTCTCTGTGTGTTCACAGTCTTTTGATTTATTCGGTGCATGTGTTGCATGTTCCTGTGTGTGTCTGTATTCTTCTCTCTGTCTCTGTGTGTATATGAGTGTATGTGTGTGTGTTTATGTGATGCATGTAAACACAGACTCAAAATCCACACAAGCAAACACAAACAATACAGTCAACAATTGATGTACAAATCAGTAAGCCCAGTCATACTCCAGTGGAATGTGTCTGTTGTGTAGAACACATTTGGGTGTTTGGTTGCAGACATACTAGCCAAAAGGAGGTGTGTTTTTTATGTCTTACTTCAAGTGTAATTGCTGGAAGGAGACCCCAGGACTATCACATCTAGAGCATCCTTCGCCAGCTGTCTCAAGCTTGCAGGCATGCTGTTTGGCCTGCAGAAAATCTCACTAATCATCTTTTTGTGTTTGAGGGCACAATATGCTGAAACAGGCAGGGTGCATACTCTAGCTTGGGCGCACACACAGACGCACACACAGACGCACTTATGCACACAAGCAGACACCCGTGCAAGCAGACAAACACACACTCACTCACTTGAACAGACCAGTACGTATACACATACAAACGCACACACACACACACATACAAACACACATTGCCAGCTTGCTGCTCTCATGTCCCCTTTGCCCTGAGGGAGGAAGAGGAGGAGGGGGCTTCAGTATAATCACTTGTTAGAGGTCTGGCTTGGATCCCCCTACTCTCTCTTCTCACAGGCAGCCTGTTCTCCCAGGGACCCCCCCCCCCCCCCCCCCGCCTCTATGTCTTTCTCCACCTCTCCCCCACCTCCCTCTCTCTTTCCATCCCTCCCTTTCGCTCGCTGTTTGTCTGACTTTTTACCTCTTGGTATTTCTCAGCTTTTCTCATGTCTGCGTCTTTTCTTGTCCTCTCTCCCCCCCCCCCCCCACTCTTAATCTCTCCATCTCTCCCTTTTCCTGCCATTGGGCCTCAGCTCCCAGCTGGCAGTCAAAGCAGCATCCCATTTCACCAACCGTCCTACAAAAAAAATCAGACTTGCACTGTCTAAAACCTGCCACAGCCTGGGGAGCCTTTAAGAACAATAAGTCCTTTCTACAATTTCCCCTTGCAGTCCAATGACTTAAGAGTCTGCAGAGCAATGGATCATTCTCCACTTGACTAATGTGCCGGTTCATTTTGTCCTTCCCGCTTTGCCGTCGCCCGGCCGGCTACACTGATTAATGCCATAACCGCAAATTAGATAGCCGGTACCGCAACTTGTTTATCATTTCTCAGGCATTAAGAAATTGTACCTGGATCCTGCTTCATCTGGTCCTGCATGTTCATGTTTAGCAGGCCACATCAAGTTGATGTATGGGAACGCAGTGGAAATGAGAAATAGGAATTGTTCCTCATCTGTAGATGTAACCTTTCGTACAATTTTTTTTTTAATTGAACCAAAAACTACAAGGGCAAAGTATTGGTCAAGGCATTGTTTAGGACTTATAATTACAGTTTGTTGTCTTTTGTCTGGATGAGTAGGTACAGTATTAGTCTGTAAGGACAGTTTTTCAACCAATACAAACTTTTTGGGTCAATTAAAACCAACTTGTATGGGTTCCACAAATACTGTACCCATGTCAACTGTGGGTTTGATAGAGAAAACACAGAAATGCACTGGTGCTTAGGAGCTCCCCAACGCCAGTGTGGCCCTGGCCTCAGTTAGCAAATGTCCAGGAAATAAATTATGTGTTCTGTAATGGTGAAACTATGTTGTTTAATGGGCACCTGAAGAATTGTACTCCATACTTCTCTCGACCGTCTTCTCCTGCTTCCTCTTTGTTACTAAAAAGAAATGGAGAATCTGAAGACCTCGCAACCTTAAGCCTCGGAGAATCCTTGAAAGGCCCAAAATAGAGTTTTCGGGCGCTCAAGTTTTTCATATCTTGATTTCCCGCTGTGAGAACTTAGCCCATCGCCAATGTGTTCTCACCCCATGTTCCCACTCCCAGGCTGAACATCACATCATAAAGAATAGTTAAACTGCTTCTCCCAAACACTAAAAACTCCCAATCTCCTAGGCCTTGCCTCCATCAACCTCACCTCTTCCAACTCTCTTTTTAGAAGCAAAACAAAGAACATCCTTTACAGGAAGAGATGGGGGAAAAAAAGTCAAACCAACAGACAATGCTAATAACGTTAAAATATCAACGCTGACTAGACGTCATATGTACAAACGGGCAGAGGAGCACACCGCTAAACGCTGAAAACAAATGTCTTGGAAGAATGTGGTTTTGCTGGGGGGGGGGGGGGGGGGGGTCTGCCCTTCACCCCCACTCCCCCCTCCTCTCCATCTCTTGCCATTAGATGTTATGTGGGAGCTGTCAACAGAAGGCCCATTTGCCTGCCAAGCCTCCTCTCTGAATGCGTTCTCCGCCTGCAGCGCGCCCGGAGCTCCTCTTTGACTCAAAGGGTTCATTTCACTTCTCTTAGCCTCATTCGCATGTGGTGGTGGTGCTTTACACCCAAAAAAAAAAACTCAAAACACCAGTGTACCCCTGCTTACTCACTTGCAAGCCCTGTGTGAGACAGTGAGAGTGAGTGAGAGAGAAAGTAAGAGAGGGAGAGAAGTGAGAGAGAGAGCTTGAGTGTGTGTTTTAAGCCTCCTCCCTCCACAGGGGGAGGGCGTTGTTGGAGGTTGGTGGGGGTTATCTTGGATCCAGAGTCACAGAGCAATGCCAGAGACCTCGTTAGCGAACCCGCAGCTTGAGGGGATTGCAGCAGTGATGGCCCCCGGGTGGGAGACACCAAGGGAGTTGAGTACGTCACCCACCAGCACCAGCATCCTAGCGTAGCATTAGCCCCCTTAGCATTAGCATTAGCATAGCTAAAGATAATCACTGCTGATGCAAACCCACTGATAGCCTGCCATGATAGAGGCTAAATAGTGGTGCTAATTTCTTACTGGGATGTTACCACAGTTAGCCTGGCTGACTTCAGAAGGTACACTCAATTGTGTCTGACCCCGCAGCGACAAATATGTCAATTTCCAGTGGCAGGCTGATGTTTGACATCTACATAAGTGTCGTGTTTTTTACTCTTCCTACTGTTCTCCGTGGGCTAGCCTCTCCACTCCCACAGCCCCCCCCCCCCCTTCCCAGTCTCTTTGGGCTGCAGCCTAACCACTGGACTGGAAGTTATGGAGGGGGCGGGGGTACCTTTGAACGTAATAGGTTTTGACTGGCATGTGTTAGCACGCTCCGCTGCCCCATTGATTGAGCGCTTGTTTGCTAAATCACTGCTGGTTCCCCCTGTTTGGCAGGCCGGTGACACATGTGTGGTCACTTCCAGCTCTTAGAGGGAGTGACAGAGAGCGGGAGGTGGAGATGGAGGAGAGAGAGAAAGGGGCGGGGGAGGGGGGTGGTAGAGAAAGTGAGAGAGGGAGGGAGGGGTGGTCATATTGGCCAAAGAGGGGTAAGAGCAGAGGTTGTGTTGCAGTGACAAGAGGAGGAAAGGAAGAAAGGGGGGAGAGAGCGAGAGTGAGAGAGCGAGAGTGAGAGAGAGAGAGAGAGAGAGAGAGAGGGGGGGGGGGGGGGGGGGGTGAGTGAGGTATGGAGAGTAGGACAGAGAGCCAGAGCCCTTTCAAATATCTTGATATTATGACTGACGGCTTATTCAGAAGGAACATAGACAACGTGACCGCCTCATTGATTCAACCAAGGAGTGTCCTCCCCTCCCCGCTCCTCTTCAGCCTCACAGCGCCCCACTACCCCCCTTCCTCGGACATGCTTTTTTACAGCTCTCAGACTGGGAAGGAGAGTAAAGGGGTGGGGGTGTGCGGAGAAAGGTCAGAGATACGGGTCAATGTCACTCAGTCCCTCAGTCATCACCAACACACAGCCCTGAGAGAGTCATCTCACCCCCCCCCCCCCCCTCCCAGCGCCTCTCACCCCGCCCATGTCCTATTCACAGCCCTGAGCGTCCTTTAGGTCTCATCATGACATCATCATGCCTCTGACATCATCCCAGCTGTGACGGCTGTCTTCTGTGTTGGGAGTGTGAAAACATCTCACTGCGGTTATACTGTAGGTCACCCCCGCGCTGATTATATTCACTGTAGATTGGACAGTCTCACAATAAGCAGAGATAGTTGATAGTTTATATTGAAAATATAAACATATCATATTTACTGTATACAGACATACAAATATATCATGCATAATTTTACTAATCTACAAATGTATCTAGCTGGTGTACTTGTGCTCTTGGGCATCTCTGGCAATTTCTCTGCAATTTCTCCTCCACTGGGGTAAAATCCTGGAGAATTAAACAGGATTGCTGATTAAAATGCCCATGTCTTGCTGGGCCTCGCCACGCACCCACAGTTTGCCACTCAAATTTGACCACTCAAACTATCAACAACAACTTTGTTTAGGCTACAACCACAAAAAGTTGCAACATGACATCCTGTAAACCAGATCGAAGACCTCCTTAAGTAAGACATGCATGCTGGGACGTAGAGATGAAGCCTTGTGTTGAAGCAGAGGATCCATCTGATATTTGATCCTGCTCTTGGTCTGACTGTGATGTACCAGTGTCAGACTTCACGTCCTCATCAGACTTCATGTTAATGCAGAGAAGTCACTCCAGCTGCTCTTCATTTTTTCTATGCTGGTCAGGACCTCTTGCTTTCATTCAAAGCTCTTTCTGGCTCTCTCTCCCTCTCTCTCTCTCTCTCTCTCTCTATCTCTCTCTCTTTCTTTCTTTCTCTCTCTCTCTCTCTCTCTCTCTCTCTCTCTCTCTCTCTCTCTCTCTCTCTCTCTCTCTCTCTCTCTCTCTCTCTCCCTCCCCCTCTCTCTCTCTCTCACCCTGCTTTAATCCTCTCCCTTCCTTACTTCTTTTTCCGTTATTATTTCTTTCTCTCTCCATCCCTCTCTCCATCCCTCCTCCTTCCCTCCCTCCCAGACTGTGAAGTGTGGGGCACGAGATGATGAAGTTTCAGGCTGAGGTGAATGTGCCATCCATTACCCAGAGTTGGGGGTAAAGGGGGGTGGGGGCTGTAGAGGTGGAGATAAATCACCTTATCAGGGCCCTGGCTTCTCCCCATAGAGCTGAGAGAGCAGAGTAGGAGGGGGGGATCCATCAAGTTCCACAAATGGGACACGAGGCGGAGATCACTCCTACCTCCAAATGCTGGGATGGCTGCACGCAGCAGGCCGTGGTGAGGGCTTGGTGGTGCTATCATACATACTGTAGAGCGTAATATAGAACAGCACCGTGGCTCTTTATGACCCAGGCTGTGTCCACTGTAGTCTCAGCGCCACATTCAGTCTCAGAGCATCTGAATCACCTGTCGTTAACCCGCCGTCAACACATTGGACAGGATCACTGCCACGCCTCTGATGGTAATCATATTCGCTCACAGCATATATAATTTGAGTATCAGCAATGCCAGTTTCACTGCACAGTAGCCATAGCCATTTTGTGTACACTGTTGGCACACAAACACACACACTCACAATTACTACACGCCTATGTCTTCACATACCAGGTTGCTAGGCAACAATAATGCTAGTGACCTTTCAGAAATCAGCGGCATACACCTCACTGGTCCAAAGCCGCCCCCCCCCCCCCTCTCTCTCTCTCTCTCTCTCTCTCTCGCTCTCTCTCTCTCTGTCTCTCTCCTCTCTCTCTCTCTCACTCCTTTCTTTCCCTCCCTCTCTTTCCTTCTCTTTCACTCTCTCTCTCTCTCTCTCTCTCACTCTCTCCTCACAGGCTTGCTGCCATGTAGCAGACTCTAAACTGCAGAAGGTACAGTGCATGAGCCTCAGAGCACACCTTAAGACAACACTTACTGTCCCCCCTGTCCCCCCACCTTAAAAAGAAGGAACACCAAGCTATTTCTTGTGTCCTTGACAAATACCAGAGATGTGGCTTTTTCCCCTCCCAGTACAAAAAAACACATCTCACCCCCCTTCTCTACCTACTACTTACCCCCCCCCCCCCTTTTTTCCCTTCCATCATGTCATTTTTCTTTTTTTTTGGGGGGGGGGGGGGGTGAAGGGTGGGCTATCAGTATTCAACAGCGCAGGTACCTAAAAGGAGGCACGGCTCCTTTTTAAACATCTTAACTGCCGTTTGTTCTGCCTCCAGAGGGCACGTGCCACGCGCCTGAGGAGCCAGGAGAGAGAACAGACGAGAGGAATTGCAAATTTGTTGTTTTTTTCCCGCCGGTCTGCTTTGACTGTTGCTGAGCTGGGAGCCATAGCTGTGTACCTGTGTGAAAGATGAGATCACACAGGTAGGACTTTCTCTTCATGGTTTGGGGATATTTGTCTGGCAGGACTGTCGGCTTTTATATAGAATTAACAGAAACCCTGTTTGGCCTTTCAGCAACAGATGGAGATGTTTTCTGTCAGATTTTGGCTGACACAGGCACAGAAGAGGGTCAAAGGGTTTAAAGTAACTCATTCCTCTACTTACCTTAAAGTTGTGGAGTTGATCGATTCTCTGCCCCATGCATGTGCATGATACATTAATAGCGTGATACTGTCTGTGATGTCTACGAGGTAGCTAATGGGTTATATAGGTTTCTGACCTCCGGATCCAACTGGGGCAGCCAATAGAATAAGTCTGCATCTTCGGTGTAGCCAACCAGGAATGTTTCTGTTCTCTGGGTTGCCATGCCATCGGTAAAACACTTCCTTCGTTGTGTCTGTTCCCAACAGTATTTTAGTCTTACTTACACAGCACAATTCTCCTCTAATCTGCCTTAGCTGGCTGACCTAACCAGAGAGACGGCAGGGGGGCCGGGGGGACCTAACAGAAGCATGGAAGAAGACTTTGTGTGTAACTCTGCATCTGAATGACAAACCTGGGTTTTTGTCGCCCTTTGTAAAAAAAATCCTTTTACAAGCCCAGAGACACACAAAGACATACACAGGGGCCAGCGCTGTGTGTGGAAGCTGTATATTTCTATTCATAATTGATGACAGGACCCAGACAGACAGCATACTACACATGTAATATAGATTCACTCGTCGTTTCAGATGCATGCCCTCGTCTGGACTCTCCTTCTCCCTGAGCCTCCTCGGAGTGTGTGTGTGTGTGTGTGTGTGTGTGTGTGTGTGTGTGTGTGTTGGCTGTAGGAAGTGGACCTGCTGTGTGTTATAATTCATGTGCTCTTCCTTCTGCAGTGTGGGGTTTGTTTTGACATTGTCAGGTGTCAGGTCAGGTTTGTGATGTGCTGGGATTCTGAGCAAAAGATATCAGAGGATCCAAATGGGAAATTCAATTCAGCTAACTTGCTCCACAATTGACACAGCCACAAACAAGTCTATGTACAGTAAATTACCATAAATTGTAATGCTAAAATATAGCCCGTAATAACCCATAGTAAATAAAATAATAATTTAACTGTTTTTTGGCTCTCCTGCACAAAACAACAGTTCAAACTGAACTTGCACATTTCTACCAACCATTACTGGCCGTGTACATCCTCTCCTCAGCCATATCGATGCGGCAGGTTATAATGGACTTTTGTGATCCTCAAACGCCTCGCCGCTCAACTAAAGTTCATAGAGGCCAGAGTTCTTACCCCGCTGTCACTATAGTAACCATATAACATGTCACTCTCTGCTTGTGAATCCTCCTTCCCCCCACTATAATGGATTTGACCTCTGACACCTCGCCTCCCCCCCCCCCCTCAAAGGCTCCAAAACAGACATGTGTCCATGTGTGAAAAAAAACCTTGGATCTGGTCTGACTTGACAGCTCTCACCCCCCCCCCCCCCCCCACCCCCCCACGGACCTGGGAGTTCTGCAGCAGCCCATGTCAGTGGTATGAAGGAGCTCTGGAAGCCTAACACCTTCACCTGTGAAAACCGTTTTATGGCTCTGTGGGTTAAACAGGTAGGGTTACCCTCTCTCCCTCTTTCCAATCCTCTCTGATACACTTCTATGGGTTAGTTCAGTCAGTTGGAGGTGCTCTGCCGTGCCAGTCTGAGACACAAGTCACTTCCTCACTTCCAGTACCACAGCAGCCTGAGTCACTGCGACCTCAAGGAGCCTCCCTCCCTCCCTGCCTCTCTGCCCCCGCTACCGCCAACCCCACACGCACCCCTCCCCCACCATCAGCTTTGAACACGCTCAGCCCATCACCCTCACCTGCTGAATTATTAACGAGCGCTAATCAGGACCCCTCGGCCCCCGCGCGCTAGCCACCCCTGTCGCTAACACCACTTCCAGCATTAGCCTGTGTTTACACTAACACCACTCAGTATGCTAACAACACTAGGCTAGGCCAACCCCTGTACCTGCTTTACCCAGCTCCAGGTAGCTCTTTGCGCACCGCTATGTGCTTACCGGCTAACAACAGGAAGCGCTAGCTCGCTAACTAGCATACAGAGGCTGCTGACAGATGAGGGAGCTTGTTTGGCCCGCCAGTGCCCGGCGATCAGGCTCCATTATTGTTGTAATTAGTGAGTCTCGGTGGAACTCCGGCGCCCAGGCTTGACGCCTCGACCTCCCAGTCTCTCCGTCTGTTTTGAGTCAAGGCTGAAGCGGGGGGGATGGGGGGATGGGGGTGGTGTTGAGGCTCAGGCACTCTCTGCTGTTGTGTCGGTGCAGCAGTGCAGCTGTTTGTCCAATTGAAGCGCGGTACACAGGAGAGCTGGGTATGCTCTCTCTGCTCTGTCCTCCCTCATTCATTAGATGCTTGTTCTACCTGGGTGTGTGGCACCGAGCAGGTCCCGACCCACGGTAGGAGAGCCAGGGCAGAGGCTGAGAAGGGGATTCTGGGAAATATGGACAAACATGAACCCAGCTGAACCCTGCTGGAGAGCTTTGTCTCTGGAGTGCAGAAGGTGCTAGCCTGAGTGTAGAGAGCTTGTGACTGTCTGTTTGTGAATCTAAGGTGAAGGTGTGTGTGTGTGTGTGTCTGGCCACACAGAGAACGAGTGTGCGATTGGTGTGTACATCCTCTTCGCCGGCCAATCTCATTCAGGTGCTTCCCAGTGTGCCCCCCTAATACACACACACACATACATTACCCCACCACATTTCCCACACCTCGGCCCCCTTACTGCCTGGGAGACCCCCTCTCTCTACACCAGTCATCCCTGATCACCAATTAGCCAGGAACTGTCCCTCCCTGCTAGACTGTGGAGGTGGAGGTGGGAAGGACCTGGGAGAACAGGGGGGGGGGGGGGGTAGCCCGTAGGTGGAGGTCCCTTGAAGGACATCACTCCCTGGGTGGCTGAGTGCTGGGAAGCGGAGCGTGAAGGGCTGGGTCTCTTCCACTGAGGGCCAGTCAGCCAGTCATCCAGTCAGCCAGTCAGCCAGCCAGCCAGCCAGTCGGGGAGTGACGACAGCAGAGAAGGACATACTGTGTGCGTGGCCCAGGTCAGCACTCACCCAGCCACCTTGTCTGTTTGTTGGGCTTGCTTGTTGGGCTGGCTCGTGGTCTATCACTTTGTACTTTTTTCGCCGTCCTTTTCTTGAGGACAGCACTGTGTGTGTGTGTGTGTGTGTGTGTGTATGTGTGTGTGTGTACATCTCATGATGAAGATGAAGCATCAGCTTCTCTCCCCACATTGAGAAAGATAGGCATAGCCTTCAGTTGCCATCCCCATGCGCCCCATCCCCCCCCCCCCCCCCCTCCATTTTTCTTCTTATTGTATCTGATAAGAGCCCCCTGTGAAGCGGGCGGTAATGAGGCCTGTGCGGATGTGTGTCTGTACATGTGTGTGTCTTCATGCTGAGGAATTCTTACTGCAGGCCCCTCACACACCTCGGAGACAGAGAGCGGCGCGTGCATATCGATCTAATATTGTTTCCTTGAACCCGGCAGCTCCACTGTGCTGTGAAGTTCACTCTCCTCCTCTCCCTGTGCGCTGCAGTGTAATATGCTATCAGGGAAAAGAAGCAGAGCCTTGTGTGTGTGTGTCTGTGTGTGTGTGTCTATCCGTGTGTGTCCATGTGTGTGTGTATGTGTGTGTGTGTCTATGTGTGCGTGTCTATGTGTGTTTGTCTATGCGTGTGTGTGTCTGTGTGTGTCTGTGTTTGTGTGTGTCTGTGTTTGTGTGTGCCTATGTGTGTGTGTGTGTCTATGTGTGTGTGTGTGTCTGTGTGTGTGAAAGAAACAGATTAAGGAAGAGGTGTTATCATTGGGGATTGTGTGTGAGAGGGATGAAGGCAGTGCAGTGCCATTAAAGTGCTAGCTGTGGGTTTAAATGTGCTTTTACTAATACAAATGTAACATAAGAAATTGACATTTCATTTGCTTGGTTATTGGCATTATGCTAATTTTAACACATGCTCGATACAGTTTATAGGTCACAAGTAAGTCATATCAGTGCATTCATTACATTTGATGTAATTCATGTTATTGTATGGTAAACACACAAAAGAATCACCACTCTGATCTATCTTAGTGTGCATAATGCCACAGGTCTAAATGTATGTCTAACATAAATGACATAAATGACATCTAAATGACATCTCACATAAAAATGTTTTTTCAATTATGCCAAGTTAGGAGTCTTTTACATCCAGTATTAATTAGTAGTTAGTGTTCTGTAACTGTAGGATCAGTCCATGAATGGGAGCTTATAGACAGACATCCTGGTACTCAACACAGACTTGTCAGCTCTGACCTATGCAACACATTCACACACAGCTTTGCACTGAATGTGTCACAGTGGCCTTGGTGAAAAATGAAGGCCTAAAGCGCTCTCTGGTGGACACTGATAGGACTGCATACGTAGAGCAACATGCAATCAGATCACTAAACTGTATAGTTGTCAGGGCTGAAGTAGAGGAATGAAGTAGTGGAATGACACGATTTGTATTCCAAGACTTGTTTACATTTTCTCCGAAAATTGTTAAAAAGTTGAGTCAAAACTTTTTGAGCTAGGTTGGCGATTCTGGGTAAGGTTTACTCAGTACTGTGGTCAGAAAGCACAAAAAACGTATTCAACTTGGGACATATGGACCCGCACATAAAATGACCAAGTTTTTGAAAATGTGTATGTTTACTCACAACACAGCTACTTCCTACACAGCTACTTCCTTAGTGCCTGAAACATGTGTGTACAAGCCAAGGCAACAACATCATGTTTTGTCACGACTTGCAAAAGACAAGTTTAACTGTCAGCAAAATGACCAGCGGACATAACAGTGCTCTTATCGCAAAAGACAATAGTCTTTGTTTACAAAAAGCCCTATGAATAGAATATTGATTCGCTCTCTGAAGGGACTGGACTGGGATGTCCCGTGTAATTGGCCTTGTCAGGTTTCCCCACTCGTCGACTTGTTGTACCGTTTGATCAAATCACTCCATTCCCGTGAAGAAAGGGAAGAATAGACGGGCCACTTGGACGAGAGGAGGGAGAGAAAACACAAAAGAAAGGCAGGGTAAGAGGAGGATGGTGAGCTACTTAAAGTACAATAAAAGGCCCCCCTCTTTTCATCCGTAAACAGTTGTCTTTCTTTCATTCGGCATAGGTGCAAACAATCGCTGATGAGGGGGGGGGGCATCAGGCAGATAGGGAGGGACTCTAATGCAACATGACAAAAGTGCTACTTTGATATTGCGTTATCATTACCCTCGTTAGACTGTAAATGCCACCGGTGAGATGGAATGGGAAAAAGACACGGAAGGCAGGAGTCCTTTTAAGTGTGGAGAAAAGGTGTCATGTTGAAGGGAGGCGCGGAAGGCAAAAAGCCAACTTGTCTGATTTTGATTCTTCTTTTCTTTCTATCTTTCTTTTTGCCTTTGGACTGAAGTAATCAGTTTTGAAAGAGAGTGAAAGAGGGTGTGTGTGTGTGTGTATGTGTGTGTGTGTGTGTGTGTGTGTGCGCATTGTCACACTGATGGCTACACAATGAAGAATGACTATCCTTCTGAACCTCTGGTATCAGACTCTGGAACCTTCTCTGTGATGACAACACTGATTAATAATGGAAAACAGACGTTGGCATCTTTATCTGAAATTTTCATGAAACTGCGCTAACGTGATTAAAGTGTATGTCTTTCTCGAGTCACTCTGCCACTTTTAACTCTGTTCCTCGGGGACTGGCAACAAATCATGGTTGAGACAACATGTCAAATCACGAAGAATCACATGCATATCAAAAGGTAAACCCTACTTTTACCCCCGCCCCCTCTTTAACTCATATCAGAACTTATTTGCATATTTTAACTAAATTCAAAGGCTGTTGTGAAAACATTGGAAAGATAAAGTGAAAAATCTTCATTTGAGTTTGCTTGGTATGAATTAGAGCAAGCTGTGTGTGAGAGGAATAAAGGAATGTACTGTACAGTGCAATATGAAACACTTTCTCTCTCTTATTAATTTTGTAATGCGACAAGTTCTATAGAAGGCAGTGGATTAGATGGCTGAGTCCGGAGCAAAAATCAATGTTTTACTTTAGGGACAGACTGAGCTGCCATGTAACATAACTCTTTGTCTTGATAATTCACATGTGGATTTAAGCATTTAATAAAAGTTTTAAAGGACTCAGAGGAAATCTATAACTGAATACAGTTGTGGAGAAATATTTTATTCTGTGTTTTGTTTCAGTTTGTTGGGGGAGGGGGGGCATTGTATTTTACTGGTGTTGCAAACAATCAGCATTTTATAATTTTATGTCTGCAGTAGTTCAGCTGGTTGATTTAATGTTAGTCATTTTTTTCTCTTGAAAATCATTGATACTTTGGCACTCATTAGCACAAATATTTGTATGGATTAATTTACTTTTACACACACAAAGACCATGGTGAGCATGTATGTCATATATGGTGTAGCTTTGGTGACAATGCTGTTGAAATGAATACATTCTGAACAACTTTGACTGTGCCTCAGCCAAGTGTCTCCCAAAGTGAAAAAAGATATATATTTTTCAGTAGAATTTAATGACATTTCAGTTTTTTCACCTTGGACAAACTTCAAACTTGGTGGAGTGAATAAATGCATTTGCAGCTCTCGCTCAGCAAAAGTTTATTTATATCTTAAGAGGCATTTGAAAGCTCTCTGGCCTGTCAGACTAAGACGAATGCTCTCACTTCAGATTGCGAGGTGCAAATGTACGGGGAAAAAGGCATGCGTTGGAGATTCAGCAATAGATGGCCAGGATTGTTGTGGCAGCGAGAAAATGAGATCAGTTGAATGCTTTTCTCTAACGTTTCTCCTGGAGACATTGGTATATCATATCAGCTCTCTCTCTCTGTCTCCCCCTTCTTGTCCTCTTTCTATCTATCAATTGTTGTCTTTTTTTCAGTCCTGCTCTCTCACTTCCTTTCTCTCACTCTTCCTTTCTCTTACACACATACCTTCTTTTTCTATTTCAGTTACTATCACCTGACCTAAATACAAGCCAGTATTCTACTGTACAATACTTCACTATTTACATTTGGTATTACTTATCCATTCCTCTTTTCTTGCCTCAAAGTTAATATTCTAGTATGGCCAATGTGTGCTAATCATGTGCCAAAGCAGGTAGCCGAGCTCTCTCAACTGTTTCATATCCGTTATTTCTCTTCATATTCTTTAGGCATAATAATATGTATTTTAACAACCATTTAACCCAGTGCATAAGTGTAGTGAAATCATTTAGTTTTATTATTTCAAGTGAATCTCTGTACAGTAATATTTTTACTATGTTTTCCCATATCAGTGTGTCATATCTGACCACGTTTTGCCTATCACTGGAGATAAGAAGCCATATAAAATCCAGGTCCATCTTACTGTCAGAAGTCCACGGAGTGCCTTCATCATATTAACGTACGCATGTGGACACTGTGGTTGCCTCTGTCGACAGTTGATAAACCGTTCAGAGGATTCAAGTAGCAGAAAGACTAAAAAACGGACATTGCAGTTGGTCTCTATGCGAATTTGACCAAGACAGGCAGTTGTCCGGCGGCCTCCACTTTTAACGAGGTCACATCGAAATAGGACAGGGCTGCCCCTAACTGTTACAGCAGACTCGCTAGCGTAGTCTAGCCTATATATCGTGAATTAAATGTAAGAACAACAATTTGGGTTGTAATTTGAATAACATTATCTAAGACAACCATTGTTAACTTTTCCTGGCACGCGCCGTCGAACAGACCTCGGTAGAGCAAGCACTGTAAATTGAATAAAAGAATGTGTGTGTATAGGTGAAAATGAGACGCAGTTTTCGGTAAAACGGAGTAGTTATTTCCCTTAAAAAAATTTTTTTTTCGTTATGTTCTCCATCTTTCACATTCTCTCCCAAGGCCAGAAAAATACTGCTTTTACATATATTACCTTTTGATTAATGGAGTTGTATTCATGATTCTCTGGCCCATTGCTAATTAGAAAACTCACCGCTCTAATGATATACAGTTGGAATAATACTTGCCCAGGAGGCACGGTAGTGCATCAGATTCCTGGTACTGCACTATTATACCCACCTAACCAATGCACGCACGCACACACATACACACACACACACACACACACACACACACCCTGGATGTCCATTAGCAATGGAGTCAACGCTATCCTTAGGTGTCATTGTTTTTTCTCAGGCATAATGAGGGCGGTGTTCTCTTGGGAGTTGTCCGATGTAGGGTTGATGATTTGCGCACTGTGTGTGAATTGCGTGTGTGTGTGTGTGTGCGCGCGCGCATGTCAGGTTTATCTGGTATTACTCATGTATATCTAAATTTATTGTCATCCCACTCATCTCAAATTCTATGTCAAATGTTGTATCAACGTAAATTGATAAAAACACACACATTTGTTCCCCCCCTCCCCCATAATAAAAGAGACTTTGTCTGTTGAAAGCATCAATGTCACACAGGCTCGACTGTCCTAATGCAGACCTATTCCCCTGGTCACCTCCCTGCTTTAATGGGTAGGTGGGGGTGTGGCAGGGGCTGTGTGTGTTGGAGGGGGATATACTGGTGTCTAGAGTGGCAATCACAGACCAGTTTAGTTGACAAGTGTCAGGTCTAATTTGTCGTTGCTGCCCCAATCTGAGCCAAGCCAGGCCGTAGAGATCCCACATAGCCCTGCAGCTATGCAGCCCCCCCCCCCCCAACACCACCCCTCCCACTCACACACTGAAGTTGGTTTATACACTCCCTCTTTTGGAATATGTTCCCTGCTGTCTCTATCTGTCTATAAATGTGTACTGTATATATATAAAAATGTCTCTCTTTTGCTATCTCTTTAATTCTCCATGTCTCTCACACACCTACTTATTCTCTACCACGGTCCTTAAATAGTGCTATCACTCCCAGGAAATCTCCTCGCAGTGTTTCTAAGTTGCTTTGGAAAAAATAATCTGCTAAATTAATTAATTCAATCTAAATGTATCATGGAAAAGTCTCCTGTTTTAATTTATCACAGGATGCTCGCTGAGGTTGTAAGGAATCAGATATGGAAGCCAGAAGTGGGATCATCTCAAACAAGCTGTAAGAAACGTAATCCTACAGTTTCGGAGAGTGAAGTTCTGACTTCCAGAAATCAAGAGTTGTTATCACTTCTCTCGTTGGATTTCTGTGTGTACTGCAAGAGGTCAGCGTTTTTTCTAAGATTACCTTTTCTATTATTTTCTCTCCTCACAGTCCACAATCTCTCTCTCTCCAAATATCTCACCTCCTTTTCATTCTCTTTCCCCCTCTAACCTCACTGTCTCTCTGGATCTGTCTCCCTCTCATCCTTTCTCTCCCTCACCCTCTTAATCTCTCGCTTTCTCTCGCTCTCTGCCCCCCCCCCCCCCCCCCCCCCCCCACCTCCTTTTGTCCAAGCACCATTACAGACCAACAGGCCACAATTACACTCACGACAGCACACTGTGTGGTAATAGCATCTGTAGAGTCCTCTGGGGTGTACTAACACTGTACCCTGGTCAACACGTTGCCGCGGAAATGGCACAGAGGGTCAACTCCAGCATCCTGGAAGTTAGCATTCCAATAGGCATCAGACAGGTCACAATATGTGAAGTATACGGTATCGTTATCTTGGGTGAGTGAAGACATTACTATCTGTATGTGGACTGCGTGTGTGTCTGTTTTAGTCTGGGATGTGGTGTTGAGCGGTGTCTCTCCAAATCTGGGCCAACTCGTCACAAGATGTGTGTTTTTTAGGAACGAGGAAAACAAAGACCAGGAAAAGGAATGACACAAGCAGAAAATGGTGTGGAAACCTACTTACAGTGCAGCGAATGCTGAAACCAGGGACCTTATCCAATTAAATTGCAGCTAGCGTTTGTGGCCGTATCAGAAATAGCTTTTGTAACTGTATTGCGCTATGATATGGCTTATGTCAAAAATGAGATATCATAAGCCCAAAACCTGTTTTAATGTACTTGAACACATTTGGCTGTTCCCAATGTTTTTACAAATATGTTGGTGGTTTTCCAATCACCTGGCATTGTGACCAGAAGTGTGGTCTCCCAACAGAGAAAGGCTTCAGCCTAATCCTGTAGTCACTGATGACTTTTAAGACTTCCGTCGCAGTATCATTTAAAACGCTGTGCCCCGAGAATTGATCCTGTTGTCCATTTACGTAACTGGTCAGATCTAGATTGCCTATATGTGACAGCATACTTTTCAAACCTTTTCAAAAAAGGGTCTCTCTACCGGCACCCCTCAGACAGAAAGTCATTAATTAATACATTACCGTCCCCCCGTCCCCCCTCTTGTGCTTAGACTCTTTTTTGATGTCCTCTTCTACTTGTTAAGGCATGCTCCAGCTATGCCTCTTACTAGGCCCCTAGGCATCATGGGGAATCAACCCCCTCCACCAGGGCTGTCCCTCCACCCTACTCGTAGGCCAACTGCGACAATTTCAAAGAGTCGAAGTTCAAGGTGTAGGCAAGGAGCATGGGCTCAGAACCCTGGCACACGTGGCCAATTATAAAATTATGAGAGGAGAGCTTAACTTCTCCCCAATCGGCCCAAAGAACCGCGTTACCCAGAAGCCTTGGCTTTGAACACCTCTCCTCCCATGCTGTGAGATGACACAACCTTTGCTGCCGGCTTCTGTCGCGAGAAGCCTCCATGGTATAAGCAAGACTTTCTTTTCTCACTCCGCGTCCCTCTCTCTACCCCTCTGTCTTTGTCTCTCTCTCTCTCCCTCCCTCAGTCTTCCTTACAGCGCAGCTCGACTGCGTTACATTTTCCTGGCGGTGTCGGTGCAAGCCGGGGCTGGTAACATGACAGCCAGAAGAAACAGCGAGTGCCACAATTGACATATTCCCCATCCTTCTGGCATGTCTTCTCCCTTTTTCTGGACACCTGATTGATTCTGACAGCCTATATTGGGTATTTCATATGAAAGAGAATCTGGCAATGAAATGTTAATGAGTTGGAATTTCTCTCCGTGCTTTTATTACAGGCCGCCAGTTTTGAACATTTTTCAAAGTAACACACCCAAATTCCACTGTTTGCAATGAATTAATAATACAGCCTTGTCACTGAAGTATCATGCATTCTTTAATCAGGCTCCGGGTTGAAACTGAAGCTTACAGTTTTTTTATTTTTTTATTTTTTATGATCAGAACAATTAGAAATGTAGCCTCATGGCCTGTCCCATTGTGTGTAGAGTCATGCATGCCCTACCCTATGGCTCCTTCTCCCTCTTATTCTCTAACTCCAGTAGTATCTGTGTATGACAGTTATTAGTCTTGACTGTATCACATCATTCATGGGAGTTTGATTGAGATGGACCAGGCCAAGAGACTTTGTGAGACACAAGTAATGAAGAAAAAAAACACAAAAAAAAACAACCCGAGAACCCGAAAGTCTTTGTTCCACATTTCATGTTCTCAGAACGGGTCATACAAGAATAAACGTGTGTGAGCTGAGTGGGTTCCGTGTTCGGAACACGGCACCATCCGCGCCAGACTCTGTATTCCGTGCGCGGACAAGAAGCACATTTGTGCGGTAGTATGTCGCGTTTCTTCTCCTTTGTGTTTCCGGGTATCGAGGCTGACAATGTATCATGTCTCTGCATGTCGTTCCTACTTGAATACGTCTGTCTGTTGCTTCCTCTGAGCGAAGGCTGGGGGAGGGGCATGGGGGGCTGAGTGGTGAGACAGTTTTGAATCTCATTCTTTGATCGTAAAAATCACGGACTAAATCATGGTGTTACCACCCTCTGCCATTGTGTGTTCATGCATGACAATGGAATTAAGGGTGAAACTGTAAGAATGACACTGTAAAAGTGAGCAGATGTGCAGGACATTAGTGGAGCACACATGTTTAAGCTGAGAAATCAAAACACCAGTCATAGTTATTTTGTTTATTTGTTAGTTAAATCGCATCATCATACCACACATAGGTAACAACCACGTTTTCCCCTCATAAAATGCAAAACTTCTTCATCCAGTCGGTGGTTTCTGTCTGTGGAGAGTCATGAGAGCAGAGTGAACATTGGTGTCAGTGTTTGGGAAGGAGCTGGGGAGCTAACTCCAGGGGCCGGCCGCGTTAGAGAGTAGAGGGCCTCTTTGAGGCGAGCGCCGAGTTTCACTTTCGTTGGACTTTGTTTTAAAGAGTCTCTTATGTGCTAGAGAGCATGTTACAAGCACTTTCGAAACCGACTTCAGTGGCGTGCTCTCGCTCTCTCTCTCCCTGTTTCATTTTTCCCTCTCTCCCTCTGTTCCTGAACAGAAGTTGGAACAGTTGGCATCCCTCAATAAGTCATACTGCCATCATCCCCTACTGGAGCACCATGCAACAGTGTGGAAGAATTTCAGGTGAAGGCCTTTCTAATTAGTTCCCATCAAAAATGTAATTCCTTTTTCTGGAATTACGCCGCAAGGAAAGGCAGTGTGCCCAAAAGCTAAGCTACCTGGGCCGAAAATAATGAAAGAATAGAGATATTCTAACCCCAAGCTATACCAGACACATTTATATGCCTGACGTGACTCTGCCATCAATGTTGGGTCGAATTCTAATTTAATTTCTGAGATGTATGTGTAATTTTACCATTAATATGAATGTTACCGTCCTAAATATTTCACACTGCTCGTAGATATTGTGAGGGTATCATACATCCTTCAGGAGAATGTTAATTAATTTACTAGTTTTTGATAATTGAATATATTTTTTGGGCTCGTTTAACTTTTTAACATGTGTTATATGGTGGAGGTAAAAATTAAAAATAAAAAAACGGGTGGAAATGATTTAGTGAGCCAAAAGGTAGACAGTGGTAGGTGCAGTGACCAAAGCCAGGAGCACGGTGGGTGGGGGTTGAGAGGGAGGGGGTGATGTCATGACGTCATGTCACTGTGTTGATAACGTGCAGCCTTGTGAGGAAATAATACATTCATTAGCATAGTTAATTCTCCAGCTTTCCGATGGTGTACATCGCCAGGGCGAGTCAGGTCGTATTTGGGCCCTGAAGGGTGAGGCCCTCGTTGCAAGCTGCTGTTGTT